>NW_024429203.1:25486055-25501055 GCF_017639785.1 Mesocricetus auratus
CAGTGATGTTAGGCTTCCTCTAGAAAAATAGCTACAGAAAACAAAAAAGATCCTCCATGGTGTTTGTCAGAGAAAAGAACATTTTCTCCATTGTTAGATTCAAATCACCTTGGTGACAGATGCTGCAGGGCACCAGTCCTGGGCAGATGACATGATCTCTCCAAGCTGTGGCTTTACCTGTGAATTGTAGATAGTGGTGATTCCTATCTACCCTCAGAGTCCTATGGGGATTAAGTGAGATGATACATTAAAAGCAGTTAACAAAATGTTGGGAAAAAGTACCAAACAAATGTGGGCTGTTATTATCATTGGGAACTGGGGGTATCTAGGCTTCCTTCCAAGAACATTCTGGTAATCTACTGTTTTAAGTTAGACAGCATTAAGGGCTCTATGAGGGTTGGGCAAGCTGGCACGCTCTGTCTCCAGGAGGAGCCCATGGGACTGTGGTGTTAAGAACAATCTATAGTTAGGGCTGCGGAGAAAGGTGGAAGATTTGAGATCTCTGCAGAGGCAAGGGAACTTATGGGTCCCTGACAACATTTTTACTTATTTGCTTTGAATTGTCTTCCTGGGCTGCCCTGCTAGAGAAATTCCCGGCACGGAGGCTCATCCACCGGAGTTCACCCTTGTCCTTCGCTCCTACTAGGGTTAATCTTTAAGGACAAAGCAACCCAGCCCATGCAGGGCTTTGAGGAGAGAAGGGACAAAGAAGAGGTGCCTGTTGCCATGTCACACCAGCATGGAACTAGACTGGCCCTGTAATGGTTTGAATCTGTAATGCACCCCTCAGGGTTCCACTTTGAGCCTTTGTTCCCAACTGATGGTGCTATTTAGGTGAGGCTGTGTAACCTCACAAATGAGGTTGGCTGAAGTAGGTCATTAAGCTTTGGCTTTTGAAGGTTGGAGCCCAGACCCTAGTTTCAGCCGCTCTCAGCTTTCTGGTCTTCTATAGTGGGAATCTGTATTCCAAGCTCCCGTGCCTTCCCCACCATGATGGAAAGAGACTCCCTGAAACTAGGAGCTGAATAAACCTTTCCTATCTTACGTTGTATCTGGAATACTGCTTATACCAACTCAAAAGTGACCCACATACTACAAGACCTTACAAAGGCCAGAGCCAATCTTTTTCCTTTTCACCTCAACAAAGGCCAAGTGCCAGGATGGTGATGTTCAACTCTGACTGCCCATGGTGACATCCTGTCCTGCCCACACAAGATCCAGCTGGGTGTATAAGCTATCCCAGGGAGTAGCTTCAACTGCTTGGGGAAGAAGAAACAGTCCACACACCCAATTCCTTATGGAGAACTAGATAAAATAATTAAAATAATGCTGCTAGCAACACTGTTATCACTCAGTGCCTGCTTCCTGTGTGGCAGGTGCTATTCTAATATTTTGCACATGGAAGTCATTTTTAATCTAATGAGTCCAATTAGCGCTGTCTTCTAGAATGTTGCCTGATCTTGTTGGCTTGATCATGTACAGGTCTTGTGCAAGTAACTATAGCTACAGTAGTTCATTAGTACAGTAGCCATGGCATGTCTAGGACAGCATTTCACTGCATCCCTCCCCATCCTCTGGCTCTTACATTCTGCCCCTCCCCCTTTCTTCCATGCTCCCTGAGCCTTGGGGCAGTGGGGTTGGGGCTAGTGAGATTGTTATAGATGTCTCCTTGAGAGTTGAGCACTCAAGAGTCATTTGTTCTCAGCACTCTGATGAGTCACAGGCATTAACTGCTGACTACAGAGAGAAGCTCCTCTAGCCAAGGTCAAGGCATTAATCTATGGATATAAACAGAAATATCTAGAAAGCAGTTTGACAACGTGTCCACTTAGCAAGACAATCATATTTGGTCCTGGAGAGTTGAGGGTAGATGTGACCAAATTCATTGTTTATGTATTTGAAATTGTTAAAGAGTAAGTGAAAGCTATTCTGTCAAATAAACCAGAAATCCTTACCATCACCCCAGAGCAGTGCCCTTATCCCTCCTCCCCACTATTCTCTCTAAGCTGAGCAGTTGGAGGGACAAGTGTTAAGGAAGTTGCTCCAAAGCCCCAATAAGTCACCAGTAGACCCCCCCTCCACCTCACTGTGGGGCTTTTGCAGGCAAAAGACTATGTGCAGGGCATAGAGACTAGTCCAAAGCAAAGCCCCAGCTCAACGCTCAGAAGGAAAAACCTAGAATAAGAGATGCTCGGATACATCCGTGGGTTGATGTTGGCAGTTTCCTCCTCTGATGTTGCTTTTGTTCATAATTTTCTTAAGTAAAATGCTTGTTTGTAATGTGAAACAAACCAACAAACTTGGCATCATCCGGTGTCTAGGACCCTTAAGGCTGTAGAGAAAGCTGGACCCATCAGGGGCTGCCTAGGTCCAGAGGATCTGTGCATCTCTGCAGAGCTAGCTGTATGCCTGGTTAAAGACCCTGGGCCCGTTTGGGTTGTTTTATGAAGTCAGAAGCCAGACTCCAGGTTCTGAGCCTGCTGTCGCTGGAGGGGGTTTGCTGGGAGGTTAGATGCAGCCAGGCAGCTAGCTTATGCTGAGGGTAGCTGATGCTGCAACTCTTAAACAGCTTCCTGCTAGGAAATAAGCGCCCAGAGCCTCCCCAAAGGCACTCCAGGGCTCCTGCTTGGCTCACATAAACACCACTGGGCCATGAAGACTCGAAGGGTCCTGAGAAAGGAGGGGGAAAGGGTCCTAAGAAAGGAGGGGGAAAGGGTCCTGAGAAAGGAGGGGGAAGGCATTTACCAATTAGACCCTCTCAACATCTCAGATCCTTGCTCACCCCAGCGCCCGCACCTCCAGTTCTTCCCCTACCCCTAATCTCCCCTGCAGTCTTCCCGACTGGTTCCAGGTTTGCCTCTCTCTGGGACCTGAGTGCCCAGGGAAGGGGACCTGACAGGGGGGAGCAAGAGAGGAATAGATAAAGATTGGAGGTGCTGACTCAGCCAGGCAGAGAGGCTGGCCTCCAGGTATACTTCTACTTTCCCCTTTCTCCAGACGCCGCTTCCCTTCAGAGAGAAGGAGAGAGCAGAAGTACAGAGGAGATGCCCAAGACTCAGAAAGTAGAGCTAGAAGCTGCGCTGCTGGACATAGGCAACATCCAGGGGTCCCTTGGGACTGGGAGCAAGCAGCTGGGGCCCCAGTGGAGCAACTTGGGAAACATGTAGATGGGCTGGTCCTGCCCCTCCCATCCATCCTGCCCCCCCGGGGGGGGCTTGTCCTTCTGCAGCCCCACATGCAGGAGAGAAGAAAGCTGCTCAGTGGGGGCAAAGGGAGCCAGTATGGGGGTGGATAGAGGCAGCCATCTCCCCAGCTCAGGCATTCTCTGCTTGAATATGTGGTATTTATTATGCCTGGCTAAGCCTTTGTTGGGGTGGGGGTGGATTAATATTAGAACACCCTGTCACAGCGGGAGAAAAGGCGGGATTGATTTTATAGGGAGTTTAGTCAGAGCTGCGTGTGAAACCCCGCGGGTTGCGCTGGAGTGTATCCATCTCCTCCATTAGGAAGGCCCCACGGGAATTCTCAGCTGCAGTGTTTATTACGACCAAAGCTGCTGCGCATCACAGAGTATGAGCCGCCCTTCTCCAGCTCGCTTTGTAGCGACTGCCCAGGTTCCTAATGACTCTGTCCTGGGATCTCACACAGCTGCCTTGACCAGACAAGGCCATCCAGGGCTGGACCACGAAAGCACTGCAAATGTGCAGAAGCTCCGGTTTGTTCCCCTGTTCCTTCAGGGCTGCTCTAGAGCGCCCCCGCTGGAGGATACTGGTGCTCCCCCTCTATTACATCTCCTAGAAACTGCCAGAGCCTCTTAAATGTACCTAGACTTCTTCTCAGCCTGGTTGGAAGTCTGAAGATTGAGTCAAGAAGATACGGTCCGTTTTCTTTTCAGAAAATGAGAATCAAAGCTTGGAAAAGTTGATTCTTCTAGAGTCTGTTTAAAAATTGGCTGAGTGACCCTTTAAGGCTACATATTGGAGTCTCTGGCCTGGCATCAGTTGTCACTTGTAAACTGGGTGACCTTGGGCAGGCATGGTGACTTCTCTGGGCTTAGTTTCATCATTGGTTCTTCCTTTCAGAGGTGGTCTAAGAATTAAATGGTTCTCACAGGAAAGTTCCCAGTACATAAGAGTCACGCAATACTAGTTAAAGTTATTGTGTCATCAGCCGACAATTCCAATGTATTTCAAATGGGATTCAATATGCAAACATTTAGTTTAGACAGAGCTTCCCTGGAACACCTTTATTGTGGAAGGCATGGCTACCTGTGGACACTGAAGGTCTGTAGGGTCACATCTATCAGCTTCCTTTCCAACCAAGGTGCTCTCGGAGAGTGGGGAGAAAGCTCAGAGCCAACAGGGATAGCTCTGGGCTTAGCTATGGTTCTGTGCACCTCACGTCCTGGTGTAGGAACCCAGACATGGCTTTGTTGAGTCTGAGGTGATGTGAGTAGGGTCTAGGCCAGTTCACTCCCAGAGGGTTGAACAGGTGAGGAAGAGGAAGTGAGTATGTGTCTGTGTCAGATTCAAGGAGTCAAGAGTCACAGCTGGGAAGATGGCTAAGCCAGAAGATGCCCAGGGTTTGATTCCCAGCACCCACATTGAAAAGCCTGGCACAGTGACATGAGCTTGTTTTCTCATAGCTGATTCAGGGGCATGCCAGCACAGCCTAGTTGGTGAGTTCCAGGCCACGTAAAAGGCCCTATGTCTAAAAGGAGGGGGATGGCGCCTGAGGAAGAATAAGACTCACGGTTGTTCTCTGCTCTTCATCTACATTTACACACACTTGCATGCTCATCTGAGCACACACACACATGCACACACTCACACACACACTCACACACACACACACAGGCACATACTCACACACACAGGCACGTACTTTACCGGCCCACCCCTACCACCATAGATGAGGTAGCCTGGAGTCTGAGCCAGACTTTGCAGAACTTCTACAGCTCTTTGGTAAATGCCTAGCACAGTGCTTAGCAGTTCTGCCTTTTAGAACTTAACACCAAAGCCCAGATTCCCCAGGAGCCAAATGACCTGGGTTCTAATTCTTGATCTTTCTGCCACTCCTCTGTCCCTTTGAAGAAGTTATTCCCTGTGCCTCAGTTTCCTAGTATTCTTAAAGGGTGTAATAATGACATTTGTGTTAAAGAGTGATAATAGCGTTGAATGAGATGATATGCAAAGTGTTCACAGCAGGGCCTGGTACTCATAACCCTACAGTGTCAATTGCATGACGTTACAGTGGCCATCCTTTGATGGCCTTTGACATACTGAGCTCTCCCTGAGGTTAGAGACTTAGATTCATCATTTCCTTGTCCAGAAGGTGCTGCTCAGGGATCATGTACATAATGAGAACTTAGTACACGTCATTAGAACTGTTGGATTGAGTAGGGTAGAATGTAGTTATATTGGCAATGCCCTGAAGTTGCCAAGTAACTGCAATGAAAGGCAGAGCAAGGACAGACACCAGATGGGAGGATGCCGGAGTCCAAAGAGCCAAGGTTAGGAGTGGAGGGGGCAGCAGGGTTTCCATATCCAGGAAACACTCACTGCAAAGCCATAATTCAAGCAACCAAAGTGAAAGAGGGTGGCAGAGGACCCAAACTCAGGAAGAAGCTCGGCCAGTTCAAGCAGAAGAGGTGGGGGGCATCCTCACTCTGACAGTATGTGTGGGGGGTTTATTTGATGTGAGCAGTGCTGTGCCCTAAATCCAGGAAGAAGTTTGGCCAATCCAAGCAGAAGAGGTCAGGGTATTCTCATTCTAGCAGTGTGTGTGTGTGTGTGTGTGTGTGTGTGTGTGTGTGTGTGTGTGTGTGTATGTGTGTGTGTGTCAGTGTATTTGGTGTGTTTGATATGAGGAGTATCCTGCAGATAGAGTCAGAGTGGAACTTTCTGTTGCTTCTACACACACCTAGACACCCCATACCTGTCAAGAGAGGATCAAAGTTCTTGGAGGAGGAGAATTGCAAGGCTGGAAAATTTGCCAGGCTATAGAGGTTGACTGGCTAGCTGCAAGAATCTCTGCTTTGTATCACCAAAAACCAAAAGTAAAATGCCCCTGTGCTTGTGAGTCTTTTTTTTTAAACAACACCCATTGCAAAAACAGTTTTATAAAAAAATATTTAAATAATAAGCAGGAATTTAAAGTGAAAATGAAAACAACTCAAATCCCACATCTAAGAGATAATCACCACAAACATTTTGGTCTACACACCTTCAACAGATGGAAGGGTTCACACAGCGTCCCTCTTCGTTGTCCTAAATGGATACACATCATGAGAAGGAAAAAAGGAAACGCTGAAGGTTAGTTAACAAATGTGGTCTCAAAGTGAGAGCCCAATTCCATCTCCACAGCCTCCCCCATTCTAACAGATTGCAAGCTTCAAGCCCCTCCTAACTAAGCCAACAATGCTTCAGGCATTTTGGTCTGAAAGACACGTACAGATCTGTGCACACGGCTTCACATAAAGGAGCTGGCTTTTGCATGCTGTTCAGTTATCTGGGCTTCCCTCCTCCCTTTCCTTTTACTCCGCAAAATGTCAAAGACATCTTTCTCAGTCAATAAGTATAGAACCACACTATCATTTTTAATGATTGCATACTACTTCTCTCTTTTTATGTCTCATGCTTTACTGAATTGCTCTCCTATTGATTGGCATGCAAGTAAAATTTTGCTGTTACAAACAAGACTTCCACAAACATTCTTGTACTTACACTGTTTCCTGCTTAGGCAATTATTCCCATAGGGTAAATTCGAGAACATTAAATGAACAATCATACACAGTTTATACTCTGATAGATAAAACTGTATAGTTCTTCTTTTTTTTTTTTTACCTGCTAGCCATGCAAAAGGAGAAGTGTCTACTTAGTCATCTGTGTAACAAGCAAGGTGCAATCTGGAGGCTTTAAAGAAAGATCGATGCTGATCAGATGTGGAAAACCACCTCATTCCTCATCTCAGATTATGGCTGAGGATGGGTGTTTTCCAAGTTTCTGGAGCATTTTTTTATTTCTTTATTTGTGATTTGCCTGAACATTAAAAATCACGAGGGCTGGCATGATGGCTCAGCAGGTAAAGACACTTGCTGCCACCTCAGACAACCTGAGTTGTAGCCTGAGACCCACAAAGTAAAGGAGAGAACTCTCCAGAGTTGTCCTATGACTCCCACACATGCTCCTTCACACACACACACACACACACACACACACACACACTAAATAAATGCATTTTAAATCATGAGGGAAAAAAGTACAAATAAAAGAAGGTGCCATTTTATAGGATACTGATGCCAGAAAATATTTATAACACATTCCAAAATGATTAGAGTACAGCCGACATACTACTATTTATTTGTTTATGTATTTATTTGTTTGTTTGTTTATGTATTTATTTGTTTTTTTTTTGAGACAGGGTTTCTCTGTGTAGTCCTGGCTGTCTTGAGATCTGCCTGCCTCCCCACTCTTCAAGTGCTGGGATTAAAGGCATGTGCCACCATTAACCAGTTTATATAAATTTTTTTTTAAATCCAGACGGGGTTTCTCTGTGGCTTTGGAGGCTGTCCTGGAACTAGCTCTTGTAGACCAGGCTGGTCTCGAACTCACAGAGATCTACCTGCCTCTGCCTCCCAAGTGCTGGGATTAAAGGCGTGCACCATGCACACACACCCAACATAGATAGGTAGTCAAAGACTGAAGGCAGAACACATTCCCCAGGGTTAACTGGTCTGAGAAACATGCAATTAAAATAGTGATAATAAAAACAACAGCAAAAGCCCCACAGGTTGGTGGAGATCATCACTGGATTAGTAGGAAATGGGTATATGCTTTTAAATTTTATTTTTAATTAGCATACAAAGGAACAGGTTTTCTTACAGTATTTTCACACCTATTTCATTTTGGTTGACTCTTTCTCCTTCCATGCCACAATCTCCCTTGACCCTAATGCCATCCTTGGACTTCAGTGGCTCCCTCCTCTGTTTTCATATCTTATATGTCCTATGTTTAAGGAAAACAAAAAACAAAAACAAGCTGGGCTGGCAAGATCGCACAGTGGGTGGCACCTGTCATTGAGTCTGTTGATGTGAGTTAGATCCCTGGGATTCAGCAAGGTGGGAAGAGAGAACTGGTCCAGCAATTTGTCTTCTGACATGTACGTGTGTGTGTGTGTGTGCACGTACATGTATAAGGAATGCATAAATAAAGTGGAATTTAAAAACTAGTACACCCAATAATTACTTTAAACTTGACTCTTATTTTCAAACTTCTCTGCATCGACAATGACCAATTTTGTAATTTTAAGACAAAGCAAAGCAAAACCAAAAAATCCAAGAGCCATACATAAAGCCACGAACATCCTTTCCACAGTTGACGCTTCTGTGCTGCTCCGTCTGTGTAAATACCCACAAAAGGAGACATCGTGAACTAAGAGGACCTTCAGATGTCCTTCATGTGCCCCTTCCCCCATTTAAAACCGAGCAAACTGCAAAACTGCAGTGCGCCACCCACCGTCTGCAGTCAGAGAGACTGGGGTAAGGCCACACCCTGAGACACCAGCAGGGGAGGCCAAGGCCACGCCCCATCCTCTGCTCACCTGCTACTCTGCAGGCGCCGAAATCTGAAAGCTGGAGTTTTTACTGAACTGGAGAGTGAGTGTCTGGTCAAGGCTAGGAATTAAGCCTGCCTCAGGTTAGGGGGAAGACAGGTGGGTGTGTGAAGTTTGAGGACCTGAGGGCTCTGTGGCCACAGCCCCACAGACTAGTCCAGGCCAGGGGCCGGGTGTGGTGGTGGGAGTTGCTTCCATCTTCTGCCAACTGGAACACCTGGGGGGAGGGCTGGAGAGGGGGATGGGCTCAGCATGCCCTTCAAGCCGGCCCTCTGGGGATGACAGAATAGGAGGGGTTTGCTAGGAGATTTGTTGTTGAGACTTTTTGTTCTTCCCTTTCGTTTGGAATCATCTGACTCTGCTCTATGCGGAGGTTGGAGAGAGCAGCTCACTGCTCTGAAAATCGCTTCCCCTGCCACATGACATCAGTGGGTTATATTGCAACTTTCCACATGGCTGCCCCGACACAGGCTGCGGTGTTTATGAAAATCCTCTTGATACTAGCTCGGAGCCTCCCTGGCACTGGAGGCTGCATGCTGGCTGGGCTGTGTTCTGTGTGGCTGACACGGGTTCTTGGGAAGGCCAGCTTCTCCATCTGCCTACATGGTTCAGTTCCAGAACTTCAGGTGCCTGGTACCGGGTCTCTAGACAGGAGGAGACAGCAGGTTGGGTGCTGGCACACCTGTGTGGCCAGTTCTCGGATTCGTAGTGTGGCTCTGGCTAAGCCATTTTACGGAACCTAGTGGTAACTCTTCCTCAGTCCCCTAAACCAGGGGGAAAGACCCCTGCTCCTCACCAGTGATGAGGGCAGGGACTCAGTGGAACTGGGAACTCAAGAAAGGCATGGGCTCTCTGTCAGCTTTTGGTTTCTTTCCCCCCACGTGAGGGGTAAGGTTGTTGACTGTCTCAAGTCTGCCTCCTGTTTCTCTCTGTCCTCCCTCCCTTCCCTTTCATCCCTCGCTCCCCCCTTTCCTATTCCCCTCCTTCTGTCCCCATCTCTTCCTCATCTCCTCCTTGTCATCACCCTCCTCCTTTCTTTTTAGCTTGGATTTTTGAGCTAGATTTTCCCCCCAGTGTTGCCTAGGCTAGCCTTTAATTAGCCCAGGTTGTCCTTATCCTTCCTCACCTTCCCAAGTGGTGGGATCACAGGTGTGCACCACCATGTCTGACTTTTCGGTTTTAGTAAATAAATAATTAATTAAAAACAAACAAACACCAACAAAACCCCCCACAAACCACAGGGTTGTGACACTTTCCTCTCCTTAGCCCCTAACATGTACCGATGCGATCTACTGGTAAACACACAAGGATCCATGTGTCCCCGGCAACCTCAACTTTGTGTTGATTTTTTTACAAGGGTTAATCCTGAGTAAATCTACACTCTCCACAGGCACAGGAAACCTTTGGACGTGAGTGTCTCTAGATGCCCCCCAAATTCTGTGATCTTAAGAGAGGTTGTGAGGCCTTTCCCAGCCTCAACTGCCTGGTTCCTCCTCTGTGAGTACTCATGATGCTGGCGGATGCCTTCAATTGGACCAAGGAAACACTGTCTGTGATGGTAGCTAAGATGTAAGCAGCTTCGCATCACCCTACTGCCTTAGACACATGATCCAGTTGGGGGACCAACATTCAGTTTACTTTCTGAGCCCTTCTCCCCATCACACCCCACCCCCAACAAGAACAATAGCTAACATGGGCTGGCTTTTTAGTGGGTGCCAGCTCCTGTATGTAGCCCCTGTATGTAGAATTCACACAGTGACCCTAAGAGGCCTCCGCTTCCATTGTCCTGTTTTCTACTGCTTGGAAAGCAAAGCCATGGGGGGGGGGCTATATTGTCCAAAGTTGTACATGATACAATGTAGGTTTGAAGACTATCTGACTTCAGAACTGAAGATTTCAAACACTGCACTCATCTGTCACCCCCAAAACTAAGAGCAAATCTAAGGTGGGAGGGATCTGTTTTCTGAGGGGTTCTGAGGACTGGGAAGGGTTTTGGGGACGAGGGAGCAGGAGAGCAGAGGTCTAGTGAGTTAAAAGCCTCTACAGCAGAAACCTATTCCACACGTGGCTGGGAACCTCACCTGGGACCAGCAGTTGCTATGGCCTAATCTGCCCAGAAAGGGTGCTGGCAGTAACTTCACTTTTGCCTGCCCCATCCCAGTGGGAACACAGAACCTGGTGGATGTTCACCTCATCTTGTCTCAGAAGGACTAAACTCCTTGCACCTATCCCTGACAAGGTGGGGTTCCCATTCCTGGAATAGTCTCGATCTGTGTGTGTGTGTGTGTGTGTGTGTGTGTGTGTGTGTGTGTTTGAGTGGGTGTGCACATGTGTATTTGGGTGTGTGTAAATGCGTGTGCCTGTTCAGGCTCTCTCACTGAACCTGAATCTCACCAATTCAGATAGACTGGCTGGCTAGGATTACAGGAAGGTGCCACCGTGCCTGGCATTTTATTTGGTGTCCTGGCTAGTTTTATGTCAAGCTAGAGTCTCAATTAGTGATCGATGGGGAGAGCCCTGCCCATGGGGAGTGGTGTTATCCTTGGGTTGGTGGTCCTGGGTTCTATAAGAAAGCTGAGTGAGCAAGCCATGGGAGTAAGGCAGTAAGCAGCACCCCTCCATGGCTTTGGCATCAACTCTGTCTCCAGTTCCCCCGCCCCCATTAGAATTGCTGCCCTGAGTTCCTTCAGATGAACAGTGCTGTGGAAGTGTAAGCCTAATAAAGCCTTTTCTCCGGAAGTTGCTTTGGCTATGGGGTTTCATCACAGCAATAGTAACCTAACTTAGACATGTGGTTTCTGGGGACCAGAACTCAGGTCCTCAAGATTTCACAGCAAGCACTTTACAAACCAAGCCATATCCCTAGTCACATTCTAGCTTTTAGAGGCCAGATTCTCAGAGTTCTATAAGAGGAAGATACTGCCAGAAACGGCTGAGAAGACCCCAGAAGGCAGAAATGACCAGAAGGCCAACACATAACACCTGGGTTGGAATACTGGAGTCTTGGTCAGGTGAAGGACATCCCATGTTTTCTTGCTACCTGCAGCTCTCCATCTCCCAGCCGAAACCACTGCAAGACCATCACCAACCTCCCCAGGGGTGATTTAGAAGGGACTGTGCTGAGCAGTCATCCCTTCCATTATAATGGGCCTGAGTCATAATTCTCAGCTACCATAGGCCCTTCCCTGCTTCTTCCTCCTCCCTGAGGCTACTGCTCCAAGGCATTTAGGGTAGATTTAAGATCAAAATCAAATCAGAGTCACCAAACAAAGTGTCAGGCCAGGGAAGAGGGGTGGGAAGCTTGGAGTTATAGTCTGGAAGGCTTCACAGCTCCTTGGAGACTATTAAGTTAGTGTATTTTATGGCCAGACACAATGCTGAGTGAACCATCTATAAACCAATTACAGGAAACTTCCCTGTGCATCTCAGAGAACACTGGTGGCCCTGAAGAGAACATCTTCCTTCCTACCAATAGTCATTCCCCAGGGGTCTACCTGCTGGTGAATTCCTGTCTGGCTCCCTCACAATGCTGAGGCTCTCAGGGCTTGATTGAATGGGAAGGGTCAGCAGTGGCTTTAGAAACAGCAGTCTCAGGACAATGGAACCCAGCTTACGTGTGAAACTACTGAAACTTGGGATGGGAAGAGTCCTTACTCAAGCTTAGAGGAGGAATCGAACTGGGAAGTACTAGGGGGTTTCCAGTCTTCAAGTTCAGCCTTCTCTGCTTCCAATGCACCCAACCTCTGGTAGGGAATGGTGGGAAGCAGATTTCCCCCAGTGATTCCCCGACACTCGGTTCTAGATGTTCTCAGGAATTGCACGGGGCGTGGGCCCAGGTGAGGGCATTCATGCTGACAGCTGGAGATCCTTTACTTGACATTTTCCCTGGATACCTCCTATCCAAGTCCTGGACCATTTGCTCTGAAGCACATCATTTCCTCATCAGAATGCTTTCTCTAAAGTCAGGGACCACACCAATTCATTTCCATACTATTTACCAGGGCCTGGTAAAGGAGACACAGTCAGTGAACCTGGTAGATGAATATACTAGACTTCGGTCTTTCACACACAGTGCCTAGGGGCAGACACTGGTCTCATAGGTGAGTGAGGTCACTTGTCAAGGCATACATAGTTAAGAGTGACAATACACTCTTCTGCCTACCTGGGCAAGAACTGTGGGACCAAACCAAATGATCTAGAATTAAGTTGCCATGATCTTCAGGTACAATTTGGATGCCGATTGTCCCCCAGAACTACATATATTAAAGGCTGTGTTTCCAGGATGGTGCTATTAGGAGTGGAGGGGAACTCTGTGGACCTTTAGGGGTTGGAGCCTCAAGAGAGGTTCATAGTCATTGGTAACTGTGCCTCATGGGTTCCCCCATTCCTCTTTCCCTATTTTATTTCTGGCCACGAGGTAAACGGTTGGCTCCACCACACTTCACATTATTGTCAACCAGGACACCCACCCACCAGATGCCCAAGGCAATGGAGCCATCTTAATGATGGACTAGAACCTCCCAAACTGTGGGCTAAAGAGAAAGCCTTGTTAGAATCCCAGCTGTCTTGTTTTAGGGGAGGAAGGCTGAGTGAACCCTCCCATCGGGAAAATCCAGTTGTACAATCCTCTAGAAGCTGATATCCCTTTTTAAACTGGTAGAGCTTTAGGGGAGAATGGAGACTTATAAAGTTCTGGAGAGGGTCATTGATGCAGTCCCCAAGTGTCCCCCCTCTGCAGCATCTGCTTCCTGGCTACACCTGTCCTAGAAAGTCAGCTCTGAGCTTGTGTTGGCCATCTCTGAGGACCTGGCAGAGGCTCAAGGGAAGCAAAACCCAGAGGACCCAGCTGCTTTCCTGTCAGGTCCAGCTGTCCTGAGAGCTGACTGCTTGACAAGTGGCATTAGCATAAAACGTCCACAGTGGCAGCTGCCAGCTCTGTGCAGGTGCCCACGGCTCCCCTGCTTGATACCACTCACTGTCACAGGGGGCGGATGCCTGCCAGCCAAAGATGTGTGCTGTCTCTCACACCAGCACCTCAGCCTCTGGGCCTGAAGGGGGGATGTCTCCGGCTGCCCCCTCAGCTGCCCCACAGCCTCACCTCTTCTCCAGGCTTCCCTCTTCTTATTTATTTAGAAGGTGCAGCTCTATTCCCTGTGTCCCTCACAGGTTCTCTCCTCTGATCTGGGTGCCTGTCCACACCCTCAATTTCCCTCTATCCAGGCTAAGGGAAGACCTTCCTGAAGTATTCTTGAAGATTTTAGTTTTGCAGAGGCACCAGGGTCAGGCTTCCCGGATTCCATGCTTAGTGCCCCCTCAGGAACTGACTGTTTGTACACTGAGTGCAGATATTTGACCTAATGGTCTTGTGCAAACAATGGCAAGGATCTCAGGGTGAACTAAATGGAAGGAGCTGGGGTGCAGACAGGAAGGTGACAGACAGAGACAGCCCTTGCTCTGGGAGTTCCTTCACATCCAATACCACAGCAACACCATGATGCCCTTTTTCCAGTCTTTGCAACTCTGGAACACAGATAGAAAGCTTTCAGAAGTATTATCAACACAGAGTAAAATTAGAATGTGACAAAAAATTATCAGTTACAGCTAGCAAGGAGCACATGAGTTCTCTGGGCTGTAGTGTGCCCAAACTGTCTACCCAGAGCCCAGAGCCTAGAGTCCAGAGCCCAGAGTCCAGAGCCCAGAGTGCAGAGCCCAGAGCTAAGAGCCCAGAGCCTAGAACCCAGAACCCAGAGCTAAGAGCCCAGAACACAGAGCTCAGAGCCCAGAGCCCAGAGTCCACTCAGAACCCAGAGTCCCAGCATATATTTCTCCTTCTCTTCTTCCACTGTACACTTGGTCCACTGCCATTCTTAGTCCAGCCTTGGACCTTTCAGATGCTCTTTCTGTTTGTCTGGAACCTCTCTGTCCTTACTTAGAGAAGCTTCCAGAACTCACAGCTAAGGAGCCCCAGGCACCCCTCACCACCACGACCCCTTGTTCTTATTTTTCATTACAGACACAACGAATGAAATTGTACATTTTTAAATGATTTCATAGACATCTTGATATAAAAGATCTCTTTCCTTTTGTAAATTAGTGTTTCAACCAACGTGACTTATACACAAACTTTAAAAATCAAATGATACCATATGATTTTGCAGGAAAATCCATCAGACCTGGAGCACCTTTTTCGATCCTCCAGTGACACTCATTCTCAACTCTTGGTTCATTCTCCTGTTTAGCGAGATCCTTTCATTTAGTAACACCACTACATTTTAACCCAAGATTTTATTACATATTTTGTTTTATTATAGTTTTAAATACATAGAAATGACAACAGAATTTTCAGTGACAACCCATAAACCCTGAATTCTACAAATAACATTTTGC